>NW_026555229.1:20722500-20757500 GCF_021234165.1 Pteronotus mesoamericanus
TCACATCCAAGTGTCAGAACTGCAACAATCCCTAGACAGCATCTAAGTTCAACCGCGGTGGGAGGGGCATTTGAGGCTCAGAAAGGCCCATCGACTTACTCAAGATCACACAGTAAGTGGCAGAGCCAAAGCCAGAAGTCAGGACTCAGCCTGAGAGTTTGCCGGTTACTGAGGACAGTGTACACTGAAGAAAGAAACCGTAGCAACTCAGTGTTCCAGTGAATGAGCCTAGAAAGGGGTTGCCAACAGTGAAGGAAGAGGGGTGAACTACAGATGGCACCTAAAATCCGCGTTGGGTTTCTAGCTACCCGCAAAAGGGCGTGGAAATGTGACAACTGGCAGGTTCGCTGAATCAGAGGGGACAGCAGAGTGGATCACAAAGTTCAGCAGATCCTCTGCAAGGCTCGCCTGTCAACATGGATGCTGCTAAGGGGACACCTGTTGGGTTTCCATTGTCTCTGTGTCCCAGAGCCACTGCAGAAAGGGGAGACACTTGACAGATTCTTAAGGTGGAGCTCATTGTTTTCTAGAAGATAACGAGGCCGTCTCCTGGAGTAGTCATTTTTTAAGTGGATGTGGAAAAAAGCGTGCAGCCACGAAGTTTGCCTGTACCACCCAGGACTTCACCTCTGTCTCCCTGCACCCTGCTTTTTGATCCGTTTCCTCTCCCACCACTGATGGGTACAGGGGGTTGAGAAGCCTGCCCCAAATCCATGTCCACTGGAACCTCCAAAGGTGACCTTGTTTGGAAACAGTGTCTTTGCAGACGGACTTGGTTGAGATGAGGTCCCATCGGGTTAGCGTGGGCCCCAGATCCAGGGACTGGTGCCCTTAAGAAGAAGAAGGGACATGGATACACACAGGAAAGAAGGCCGTGTGACGATGGCACCAGGCTGCAGTGATGCAGCCACAAGCCAAGGACCGCCGGGGGCTGCCGGCAGCCGCCAGGGGCTGGGGGAGGGGCGTGGCACAGACTCAGGCTGAGGCTGGGAGGCCGCGGAGGGAGCCACCACGCCCACACCTGGTTTCAGACCCCTGGGGGAATAACATTCTGTTGTAAGTTGTCCTGGCAGCCCAGGGGACTAACACAATACGAAAGGGGCTGAAGACCTGTCGGGAATGTTGGCATTTTTTATGTGATAGTAGAGAAAATGGCGGAGTTTCCCTTAAAAGCATGAATTGTTAATGTTGCCTCTTCAACCCCTGCTGGGAAAGCCCTTTTGGAATAAATGTAATCAACATGCAAACAAGTAAGGCTACCTGTTCTGTTTATACTTTGGCAGAAGGAAACACGCTACGTGCCAGGCAATGTCACAGGTGCTTTCGCATGTCACTTGTTGTCATGACTGTCCTGTGAGGTAGCGATTGTTATGCCCATTTTACAGTTCAGGGAACTGAGGCTCAGAGAACATGAACAACAGACTAGGGGGCAGAGCTGAGGACCTCGGTGCAGGTGTCCTTCTTCCGTGATGACTGGCTCACGCCCCTCCTGTGGAGAAGGTTGAAAGATACCTGTTTGCGAACCACTTTCTCTACCCCAGCAGAGTCTGTGGGTGGCAGTAATCCGTGGACAAGAGAAAACTCCCCCATCGGGCTTGGTCGCTCAGACTGTGTCACTCGGACTGTGTCCCCATCTCCTCATAGCTGGCCTATCAGAGGGCCCCATCTGCTTGGCCTCTATGATTGGGTCAAGAATGGCCACATGGCCCAAGGTGGGCCAATCACTGGTCTCTAATGTTCAGCTGAAGCTGGAGCTGGGTGGGGATTGGCTCGTGAGAACCTAGACAGAAAAGCAGATCCCTGAGAGACAGCGAGTGGGGTGGTGACATCCTTGGTCCTGGACCCCTCTGTGCCTGAGGCTAAACCCAAATACAAATCCCCTTTTCTGGAGAGCTGGTGTGAGTGGAGTTTCTGAAGGAATCGCAGCCAATATAGGCACTCGTCACCGAGCTGGCCACATACCTCTGGTGACTCGTCGAGATGCACTAACAGACACCCACAGTATTGACAGCCCCAACAGAGAAGTTCACTTCACATTTATGTCAATAGTTCAAGGCAGCTCAGCTTGGCAGTGGGGTGGGGGTCTTGGCTTTGTTTCCCCACTGGAGCCAGAGACCAGAGAACCTTCCAATTTCAATAGGTAGCTTCTGAAGCCGCTCTGTGCAATGTGTTGTCTTTCAGACTGCATGAGCATCAGTCCGTGGCAAGAACGAACTCTGAGGACTGAGTGCAGAAGGTCTTTACGTGCCAGCATTCACAGATGTCAAGGGGTGACAGGGCCCCAGATAACTGCAAAGGAGGCTGGGAAATGTAGTTTGGCTAGTGCCCAGGAGAAGCAGAGTCAGGTTCACTGAGCAGATCTCAGCTTCTGCCATACATAGGAAATGTCCTCAAATCTTGTTACCCCACGCCGCTTCCCCCAGCCTGGACACCTCTTCGAATTAGCCCCTGTCCTTAGGAGCCAGGCTCAAGGAGGGAAGGCTCTGGGGTGGGCCTCTGGAGCACCTTACAAAGGGGGCACCGTGGTGGCCTCCAAGCAGAGCCACCGCCTAGGAGAGCCCTCTGCATCTGGGGCGGGGCGGGGCGGGGTACGGCCCCGTGCACGAGGTCTCTCTGCAGAGACCTGACAGCTGCGGCTGCGTCCGCTGGCCCGCCTCTCCAGAGAGCAGCTGCAAGAGCCCCCGGGGCCAGGAGCACTGCCCTCGCCCCTCCCTCCCAGGGCGCCTGCGCCAGCACGCTCCCACTGCAGAGCCTTGGCGGCCTGACACAACTGCAGGCCGTTGGGAGCCCCCAAGTCACCAGTGAGCGGTCACCAGCAGATACACTGAGTGCCAAGGCCGAGGCCCCTTGGAGAGCGTCGGTCACGGCCCCCCTCCCTTAGGCTGCTTTGGGGACCTCTGACTCTGCAGACGGTCACCCTTACATGAGGAGCCTGCTGTCCCCTCTTGGACGTGGGGACTCCTGCTCTTGCCACCAGGCTGTTTCTAGCCAGCAGGAGAAACCGGTCCTTGGGAGGCCTGTCCTTGTCAGCTGGTCCTCCAGCAGCAGCCCCAGACCCCACTGCCAACCTCATGAGAAACAGATGGTCACAACGCAGCATCGAAAGCCCTGGAACCCCCCGCCCCCAGCAAGAGCCCTGGCCGGGGCCCTGGCGGCTCATCCCGGCCTCGCTGCGACTCCGTGCCCGGCCTCCTCCCGCTCGGTCACGTAGCTGCGGCATTAACTATTACAATTTATTAAACCTGGAGAAATAAAATCTCGGGCACCCCCCTCGCTGCCACCCTGCTCCCCACCAAGAATGGAGTATCTTATTTTGCTAACTGCTTAAACATAAAACTCCTACAGAAAAAAATTGTCCCCATGGCTCATATTTTTCATCATTTGGTCATTAAATGGTGATGGATATAAACTATAAAGAACCTAAACTGAACCTTTTAACAATCCATGAGCAATACTATCATTTCTTTAATAGAACCTGCTGACCGTGCCTCGCTCAGACACCATTTGTCATTTTCAGCACATAATAATCAATACGTTGGCCTGAAAATAAATAATATAACAGTCACAATATATTATCTTTCAGACTGGCCTTGTATTAGCCATACTATGGGACCAAAACAAGAGGGAAACTTCTACATAAATGTTAAAAAGTTAGGAACGCCTGTGTTGGGCCTAATGCATGTAGTAGTCACATGCCAGTGTCTTGTCCCCAATCTGCTTTGAGTTCCGTTGAGCTGAACCTTCGCTGCTGCCCTTTGCTGAGGCCCCTGTGTGTGGGGGCCAGATATGACAGAGTTCGGTCACATGCTCTGTTACATAGGTGTAGACATCTGAGGACCTTGGCAGGTTCCCAGATCACAGCTTCAAACAGACAAGGCCCGATCGGTCACCACTGCTCCCCCCGCCCGCCAAAGCAAGAGCTGGCGACGGCGCACTCAGGTCCAGGAGGGCACCGGGCCGGCGCTCAGCTTCAGGGGCATGTGTTCTGTGGGCGAGAAACGCCACACAGGATCAGGCCATCGGGGGCGCTGATGGAAAGCGGGCTGGGCGGGGGGAGCAAGGTAGTGGCCTCCCCGCTCACAGCGGTCCCCCTGGGTCAGGCGACCCCTCGCAGCCCCTCAGCAGCCCCGCCGGAGTCTGCCGACCCCCTGGTTAGCGGTGCTGCTCCGCGGGGACAGCGGAGAGCCGCTCAGCCCGGGCCCCGGTTCGTTCGATCGTTCGTTCGTTCTCTCATTCAACGAAAAGTTACTGAGAGCCAACGCATGTGCAAGGCACCTTCCTCGGGGCCAGGACACTGCAGTGGAGCAAACAGAAGTCTCTGTCTCCTGGGGGCTCCAGCACCGTGAAGCGGCGCACGGGGACGAGTTCGGGTCAAGCCCTGCTAGTCCCCCCGTGCCTGGGCCTCCTCCAGCCTGCCCTGCTAACCGGCCTCCCCAGGGTCCGGATGATGCCCCGCACGGGCCAGCTCCAGGCTGCTAGGCACCGCTGTGTGTGTGTGTCGGGGGGTGGGGGGCCCGGTCCTCCTGCAAGGCAGCAGCACTGTCCCCTTCACACGTGGGATCCCGAGGCTCAGAAGCGGCACATCACTGGTACGTGAGGTGAGCCGCTGTCGCTGTTCACCTGGGACCCTCCGTGCTAAAAGCAGGGCTGTCCCAGGCAAAGCAGGACGGTTGGCCGTGCTCAGGCAGGCGGCCGATCTGGGTCTCCTGCTCATGTGGGTCTAAGGCTCCCCGCCCGTCCCCAAGAAGACATCCTCTCGCTAAAGCTGGCGCACACCAGGGACACCCTCGGAGTCATCTGAGGCAGCAGCTACCCCTCAGAGTTCCAGTGTGACTAGGCTGGCGGAGATGAACATCAATGACTTTGGCTTTTTCGAACAGAATTTGGAGTCAAACAGAACTGGATCCAGCCCCAGCCCAATCCCTCACTAGCTGGGTGACTCTGGTCAAACTCCTCGACCTCTCTGAGCCTCAGCTTTCATATCTGAAAATGGAGGTGAACATGCATCTCTCAACAGGGTCTTCAGGAGGACCTGCTATCATGCATGTGACCTAGCCCACGGCAGGTATTCCATAAGTGCTGGGGTTAGCAGTGCGTGGATTATTTTATCCTAGGACCTAATGGGAAGAGCTCCTTCTGCTCCTAGGGGAGGTGGGGAGGTAGGAAGCAGCGCCGCCACATTTATTATGAATCAGCTCGCTATGTGGAGCCAAAAATACTCTCCGTGGGTAGCGTCTCTGTGATGGATATTAAAAATGACTGATTTAAGAGAAAGTGCCTCTCCCCCCCGTTGCAAACTAAGAAGGTAGGGCTGGAGTATTCTCAGCCTTAAATGCTGCCAGTATTTCATCTTTGGGTAGTCATAAAGTTAAAGGTTAATAGGCTGTACAAATGACAGAGTTTAAAGGGAAAAATGGGGAGGGGACCAGGAGCTCCTGGGCCTCCGCGGGCATGCTGCAGACAGGTGGCAGCTCACCTGCGGGAAAAAAATACGAGCGGCCTCGGCCCCTTCTCATTTCTGCTCCCACGGGCAATTCCTTATTTCAAGAGCTCATCTCCCATCGGGGGATTTCTTTCCTGGCAGGACCTGAGGACACACAGCCTTGGAGAGACGGAGGCTGTGTAAGGCTGCGAGAGTCAACACTGAATTCAAGACCTTGAGACAAAGGCTCTCAGCGGCCGAGGCGGAAAGGGTTCGCACGGAAGGGCGCCGAGCCCCGTTTTCATGCAGCTGACCCCGTGGTCGGAGCGGGGGGCCTCAGATTTGGAAGCACATGAGAATCCCTGGGGAGCTTGTTCAAATGCAGATCTCTAGGCTCTGGCCCCGATGCTGAGAGGGTGGCCTGGGAATCTGTATTTTAACAAGTGGCCCCCCCCCCGCCCTGCCCCCATCTCCAAGGTGACTCTAAGAGAGGTAAGCCATGGACACACTCCGAGAAACCCTGAAGTGGTGAATGCAGTCGAGTCATGTTCTAGATGCAGGTTCCTGGATCTTTGGTGGTGACGGGACTTTGGGGAAGACCCAAATCAAACAGGCACTTGTCAAAACTCAGCCCCCAGGGCCGTATCTGACAAACAGTAGCCTGAAGATGCTGAGTGGCCAGGGGTGGAGACCACTGCCCCGCCCCATCCCATCATGTACCCAGGGGGAAATGGAGGTGCAGCCCAGGAGTGACCTGCCCAAGGTCAACCACAAGGCAGCCAAGCTGGCCCGTGGCCACAGGCCATCCTCCCAAGGTGGGGCCTGTGTCACCTGTCACCTCTGCAGAGCCTCGGTTTCACTGACACCTTCTTCCTACACACATGGGGCCAGCTCGGCCCTCGGCTCCATCTGAGAGAAGGTGTCTTTTCTGTAGGTACACGCACAGGGTTCCCCAAAATTCACAGCTTACCCCCAGTCTGAGGTTGCACATAGAGCAGGAACCTAGCTGCCTACAAATACAACCTGGCTTAGGAGGGGGAAAAAAACGTTAAATGCAATTTAAGCAGAATCCAATTGCTCATGTCCCCTCTGGGAAAGGACTTTTTAACTGAGTTTCTTCAAATGCACCAAAAATAGTTTCTTCCCATAAGGAATTTAATATGTTACAGAACACACCTGAGGACAGAGAAACGGAGGCCTGGAAAGGCCACCTGACTCATCCACAGTCAAGGTGTAGGCAGGATCATGGCCCCCAAACACACCCACATCCTAATAATCCCCCAAACTTGGGGCTATGCCACCTTCGTGGCAGAAGGGACTTTGCAGATGTGGCGAAGCCACGGATTTTGAGATGGAGAGAGGGCCCAGATGGTCTTCGTGAGGACAGGGCTCTCTATTAGGAGAAAGAGGGAAGGAAGCAGGAGAGCCAGAGCGGAGCCTGGTGAGAGGGACCCGCCCCTCGACTTCCGGCTTTGAAAGGGGAGGAAGGGACCGCGGCCCAGGCTCTGCGGGCGCCCCTCCCAGCTGGGAAAGGTCTGGAAACAGGTTCTTCCCTCCTGCTGCCAGGAGAAATTTGCCCCACGGACACCCTGACTTCATTCCAGTGGGACCCATCTTGGCCTTCAGACCTGCAGAACTGTAAGTTAGTGCCGTATTGTGTTGCTTTAAGCCACTCGTTTGTGGTACTTTGTAACACACGGAAAGAAAAAGGCCGAGATGGACCCAGAGGTACAGGCTCGGTCCAGGACCCCTCCCTGCACGGGCCCTGAGGAGGGAGAGGCGCGGTTCAGGGGACGTGTTTTGTGATTCCCAGCTACTTTCTTCCCTGGGAACTGGTGAGAACAGGGTCAGGATGGTAAATTATTCAAACTCCAGCTAAAGGCCTCAACAGGGAGTCACTACAGCCTCTCGCTTGGTCTCCTGAGCTCCCAGCCTCCACCGCACCCCTGCCTACGGACAACTTGGGACGCGTCTTGGCCAAACCCAAACAGAGCCAGTGGCTCTTCCCTCCTTCCCCAGGTCAGGCCTGGTGGGGATCCGTGCGGTGCCGGCGTCCCGCGGGGGCAACCCAGGCCCCGACGGCGGTGCCCCCAGGCTCTCTCAGGGCCCGAGGTCCTGGCTGAGCCCCGGCCAGGCCTCAGCCCCTTGGCCTGGAGCCTCCAGAACAGTCCTGGGAAGGAGCTTCTTCCGATCAATCTTGCCACAGTCTCCATGAATTTTAAATAATGGCAGCTTCGCTCTTTCTCCCTCGCTCCCTGGGTGCACCAGGCTGCAGCTTTTACAAGATCATATTTCTTCACATTTTCATACAATTATTTTAAATGGACAAGATAATGTTGAAATTCTTATTTAAAATGTATGCAGGTAGAGAATGAACCTTCCTGCTTTTTATATTTAACACCAGACGGAGCAATAAAGGGGAATTTTAACAACAGAACTGAAGTGGAAGCGTCTTCCCTGTCCATGACGGGTGGCGGTTTTAGCAGCTGGTTTTCTTTGATGAATAAATAATTACACCCAAAATAGACACTTGGGCCATTATTAATCTCATTTTAGACTGTGCACATTTTATTGATTCTTAAGTACAAGGATTTTGCAATTTCACCAAAGGGTGACTTTCTTAATTAAAATGTAAGTTAAAGGAAAAGTTTCAGCCGTCTTGTCAGAGGCGGGGGCGGGGGGGGGGTGCGGCGAGGGCCTGATTTCTTCCAGAATGAGCCCTTCCCAGACGAATGAGCTCTATGCGGAGATACTTCACGGGCCGGCCCAGCTCCCGGGCGGCCGGTGAGGCGGGCAGAGGCGCGGCCCCGACGGGGCGCGGAGACGGCACCTTCCTGGCCGGTTCCCGTCTCCGTGGCCCCGGAAAACAGAGGCGTTAGCCTCCCCTGCCTCTGTCTCCCCCACTCCTGTGGGTAACTCTTGCACAGCTGTTGAGGCAATTATGTTTTATTTTGTTACATGCTTATTAGGATTTTATGGAGAACGTTATAAAGAAGGAAATTTGATCATCTTATTGCACAGATCAGTGATTTTCCACCCTTTTCATCTCACGGGACACATACACTGATCACTCAAATTCTGCGGCACACTCAAAATACGTTCTTTGCCGATCTGACAAAAAAGTAAGTATAGTTTTGATTCATTCACACTGGACGGCTACTGTTGTGTTGGCTGTTGCCATTTTTCTATTTGACAATCTAAGGGAAGAGAGGTCAGCACCCCTGACTAAATAGTCAGGTATTGTGTGTGTTAAAAATTTTTGCAGCTCCCTGGTTGAAATTCGCTGGCATAGCTGATACATATTGACCTTTTAAAAATAATCGCAGCAGGTATGTGCAGAGAGTTCAAGTAGAAAGAGAAGTAGCTAACACTTATAGGACACTCATGTGGTTCTCAGGATCCAAAACCTGTGCGGGGCAAACACGAGCATTGTCCCTGCTTGGGGGTAGGGAAGCGGACCCTCGGTGAGGGGCCACGTGAGCGGCGGGGCAGGGTTCCCAGGTAAGAGGGGACAGCACCGGGTTTCGAACCCAGCAACCAGTGTAGTACCCTTAGTGTGACCACTATGCTGTACTGCCTCTTAAGGAAAAGGGCATCTAAAAACGTAAAGCCACTGGCTCCCCCAGCCTGCCCCACTAAGGGAAACCCTGTCCATAGTTTGTGGTCATTTCTTCCAGAAAAAAGTTCAGTGTTTGCAGTTGCATTGTCCTCTGCTTGTAAGTGTCAGAAAATGTGAAGCGGCAGGCACGTTTTCCCATCGGGGAGGCGGGGGGTTTGTTGGTGTGCCCACTCCCACCCCACCCCTGCCCCAGCTCCTGGGGGGCCATCCCTCTCTCACCTGTTTCTTACCTGCTGTGGCTCTGTGTGGTTGGCCTTTCTAAAAGGGAGTCCCCGCTGCGGGAGTCCAACCGAGGGTGACAACACGGGAGGGCCTCTCCAGCGCCAGCTGCTCTCTCGGGAGAGGGCCCAGCCCCCCAGAGGAGGCGGGGTGGGACCCTGGGGTCTCTGGGGAGGCTCCAGCCCATGGCTGGACTGGACTAGGCTGCCAATCAGCAGGAGAGCGAGGAAGCCTTCCAGGCAACAAAGGCAAAGATCAGACATCAGTGTGGTACCGATCATTCTGGAAAGTTCCTTACATCAGCCTCCATGCTGGTATCTGTGCCACATTCACATGCTACTCAGGAGACCAACATGTCATTTCCTGGCCAGCCTAGCTCAGCACTTCAGTTTGGTTGGTTGGCGTTTAGAAGCCAACGGTAGGAAGAGATAGAACTTGAAATCCCACGTCACACTCAACTGGGGCGCGGCTGTCACACTCTCAGAAGGACACAGAAATGGGGGAAGAGCCGAGTTGAGTCTTGAATCCCGCATTCCCCAGGGCCCCTGCCAGCATCAGCCTCTCTCCGGTTACTGGGGAGCGAGCGGACTCAGGGCGAATGGGCACAGACGCAATTCCTCTGGGACAGCAATGGCCACGGTCGGGGGTGGGGGCGCGGTCAGCATGGCCAGGCCTCCTGGGGGCCATCCCCGCGTACTGATTCAACCGGCAAGAGTTCCATCGGGTCGCCACATTTACTCTTAGTGATAGTGACCGTTCTTTGGTCGTCCTTACTAATGCCACATTTATTTCCCCTAATTTATTTGCTGTCCTGAAGGCCAGTGAGGAAGTGGACACATGCTCTAAACGTGACATATCATCTCTCGGGCGTGTTCAACCTCGTGGTGTCTCTGGGCCCCACTGGAAGAAGAGTTGTCTTGGACCACACATTCAATACATTGCAACACATAATCACACAAAAAATCTCATCATATTTTAAGTAAATTTGTGATTTTGTGTTGGGCCGCATTCACAGCCCTCCGGGGCTGCATGTGGCCCACGGGCTGCAGGGTGGACACCCCGATACATCGAAGTGGGGGGACAGTTTCCTCAGGTCTGCAGCTGTTTCTCCTTCAGGTGCTGTCGCCCGTGTCTGAGATTTACAACTGCTTCTGATAAAATTTCAGTGAAATTGGGATGGTTATGGCTGTTTTTCTTTGATAGAGAATCAAACATATGACTTGAGTGAATACTTGCCTTTTATTACCCATCCTTGTCTGTAAAATATCTGGTTTATGTGCCAAGAAAAGTATAAACATATGGCACAGTATTGGTTTTTCAGTAACTTGGTTTAAGCCAACGGGCAAAAAGAAATCCCATCCTGACAGTATTTATGAAACAATTAATGTTGTCAGCCGCCTTCCCACCTGCTGAGTTACACACGGCCATCCAGACTCCCACGACTCCAGGAAGTGTCAACGATTCTAATAAGAACTGTTGAAGCAAATCCATTTGAAAAGACTCATTTCTACAACTTATAAAATGTGATGATAGATTGCTCTCCGACTGGAGGGCACAAAAGATGCCTTATTCTCCAGGAAAAGTCCCTCATCGTAAAACTCATGTCAAGATAACAAGCGACCCTGCGGTGCCAGGCATTTCCTCAAATAGTATCTCACTTAATCCTAACAACCAGGTGAGGTGGATATTATTATTACTATCGGCCATTGTTACAGCTGAAGAAGCTAATTCTCATGGAGGTTAAATAATTTATCCGAGGATACATTTAGAAGCTGAACAAGGATTTTGTCTTGGTCTACACGGGCTGCAATGACAAACCTTAGACTTGTGGCTTAAACAACTGACGTTTGTTTCTGATTGTTCTGGAGGCTGGAGGTTGGAAGGCCGAGATCAGGGTGCCAGCTCGCTGGTGAAGGCCCACATCCTGGCTTATAGACAGCAGCCTTCGGGCTGGGTCTGCAGAGTGGCAGGGGCAGAGGGCCCTGTTCTCTTCCTTTCCAAACAAGGGCACTAATCCTTTCATGGGGGCCCCACCCTCATGACCTCATCTACAACTGACCACCTCCCACAGGCCCCTTCTCCAACTGCCCTCACACTGCAGGAGAGGGTTTCGACATATGAGTTTGGGGGGACAGAGACATTCAGTCCACAGCAGACTGCAGACCCGATCGTTGGGGTCTCAGGGATTGTGTGTCCCACAGCAGGTCACCCAGAGAGGCATGGGTTGAACCTCATCTAAACCAATCAGGGATTTCCAAATTAATTTCTTTTAAAAAAAATCAGATTTTCAAAATCAATTTTTTAAAAGATTTTATTTATTTATTTTTAGAGAAAGGGGAAGGGAGGGAGGAAGAGAAGGAGAGAAACATCAATGTGTGGTTGCCTCTCGCATGACCCCACTGGGGACGTGGCCCACAACCCAGGCCTGTGCCCTGGCTGGGAACCGAACCAATGACCCTTTGATTCACAGGCCAGCCACTCAATCCACTGAGCCACACCAGCCAGGGCATCAAAATCAATTTTTAAAAGGCAAAACTCTGAGAAACCATTTAGAAAACTGTTTGATAGTTCCGTATAAACTTAAACGCAGCTTTACCCTGTGACCAAGCAATTCTACTCCTAAGTATTTATTCCAGAAAAATGAACTCTATGTCCACACAAAGACTTGTACCAAAATGCCCATAGCAGACCTAAGCTGGGAACAACCCAAATATGCTTCCACAGGTGACTAGGGAAACAAACTGCGGTCCACCCACCCAGGGCTCTGCGGATCAGCCAGAAAAAGAAGTGAACTACTGACACCAGCAACGATTTGGATCAAGCCCAAAACAGGACGCTGAGCTCAAGAAGCCAGACACGAAAGAGTGGCCATGGTACGAGTCCATTTATATGAAACTGTAGAGTGTGCACAACTAATCTGTAGTGACAGAAAGCAGGTCAGTGGTCGCCTGAGGCTAGGGGAGGCAGGGTGATTGCGAAGAAGTGGCTGAGAACTTTCTAGGCAAATGGAAATGCTCTCTCTGGATCGAGGTGGGTACTCGGGGGTATGCCTATGACAAAACTTACCGAACCGTATACACTTTAAATTGGTACCTTTTTATGGCATGCAAATTATACTGCAATAATGTTGACTTTTTAAAAGGCAAGCTGGCATGGTATGTTAAAGAGAGCCTGGTTTTCGAGAGGAGAGGACCTGACCTTCTTGGAAGTGATTCTACGGACTCGCCACGTGGCTGTGAACATGCTGCTTAGCCCCTCAGAGTCCCAGCTTCCCCATCCGTTAGACAGAAAATGCTAAGGTGGTACTGCACAGGACTAATTTAGGCCGCACAGAACACAGGCCTTAAGCAGATTTCCCAGAGATGTTTACAACACTCCCGCTTGGACCTGTCGGCTAAAATCTAACAGCACGGCCGCTCCTCACTGCAAGGAAGTCTCTCATCCCAGGCAGCAGAGTGACTGCCTATGAACTGGAGTCTGTCACTAGGAAGAGGGGCCAGGATGCTGAACGAGGCCTCCAGCAGCCTCTGCCCCAGGTGCCTCTTCTTCCAGAATAATCTGAGGGTCCAAAGCTATCCACACACCCAATCTTTGCAGCTCAGTGCACATAGTTACTGATATTGCTTGTTGATTAGATCATTATTATTCAGATATTATTATTCCTTCTGAATGAAATGTTTTCTCTCTCTTTTTTTTAAAGATTTTATTTATTGTTAGAGAGAAGGGAAAGGAGAGAGAAAGAGAGGAAAAGAAACATCAACGTGTGTTTCCTACTGAGGACCTGGCCCACAACTCACACACGTGCCCTGGCTGGGGAGTGAACCGGTAAGTCTGGTTCACAAGCCGGCACTCAGTCCACTGAGCCACACCGGCAGGGGATGAATGGAATGTTTTCGGTGCAGAAGCTGTCACTTTAGAATTCTATTGAATAACACTCTTCCCTGAGGTCTTTGTACAAAACTTTAATCACTCTCTCAGGACTCAGAGTTCTGACACGTTCATCCAATTGGCCAAGTCTAGGTCTCATGTACAATAATTACCAAAATAATAATAAATATTACAATAATAATCCCAGCAGATATTAATGAGCCCCTATTGTATTCAGGCTCTGTGCCAAGTGCGTCCCCTTCCTTTTCCCACTTAATTCTCTCCATACCACTGTGAGGTTGTGCAAAAGACACCTGCTATGTCTTGGCCACCCAGCATGGGAACACCAGCCCCATACGGGGACCGGCCACCATGGCAGGGTCTTGGAAGTGGGAGGCAGAGCCTTGCTCCTGCTGCAGACACAAAGGTGGGCGAACCTCCTGCCCTCCCACTCCCAGCAGCTGGAACGTGGCATGTGGCCTGGGCTCAGCCAATCAGGGCCACGCTGCTACTGCAGGGGACTTGGTATCTTGGCAAGGAACAGGGCAGTTACTGGTTGTTCCCTGCAGAGGCTGGCGGCCCTGCTAGTGAGGCATGTGTGGCGACTTCTGAAGCTGCGACGCTTCGACTAGAAAGTTCTTCAGGCAGGACTTGCTGCTCAGTGCTGCCTAGATTCCCTTGGCCCCTGCTTTTGTCTGAGCCATGTCCTTCCAAAGAATTTCTCTCCATCTAGTGCCATTGTCTCTCTGTGGGACCCACCATGAGCCCGTGCCAGGAGGCGCTGGATGTCCCCTCTGAAAGCAGAGACGTGCCCGGGCCTGGAGTCTCTCGGATTCTGTGTGCAAACAGTCCCCTCACTTTCTGGCCTCCTCTCTGTCCCCGCTGGGGCTCCAGACCTGTCCGTCAGGTTGGGAAGCACAAGTCAGACACCCTTCCGCTCCGTCTCTTCTCTCATCGTTCTTTCAGGTTAAAGAAAAATGAAATTAAACGAAATTCTTGCTCTTATCTCTGCCAGAAAAACAAACAAACAAAAAACTCCATTCACTTTAATTTACTGTTTTTACAATACCATCAGGTCACAAGTTTTAAAATGAGTCAAATCCTAAATCCCACTGTGCCATGCCACCAAAATAATAATAAATATTCCACACACGTGTTAACCCATTTCCGCTTAGTCCAACCTCAGATGAACCCTGCAGGCGGCGGACTCGCCCACTGCCCAGCTGAGCGGGCTGGTCTGGTCAGGGCACAGCCAGTTTAATTTACTCTTAACCATCAGCTTTACTATTAAGTGAATTTCCAACCTACTGTTACTTGTTCCAATAGACTACAGTCATTTTGTCCTTAGATATCAAAGTAAATTGATGTTTAATGGAAACCCACACTAACTCTTTTGTGTGTCTGTTTTGTGATTTATTACAAAGGGCCTGAATAATTTATTCTCAAAATACCTTTAAATGTTTTATTCCCAATGTACTTAGCTGTTTTAAAAAATAGAATTTTTTCTTCTGATTATAAAAATATTTGCTTATGCCCTGGCCGGGTGGCTCAATTGATTGGAGCACTTTCCCATACACCAAAAGGCTGCAGGTTCGATTCCTGGTCAGGGAATATACCTAGGTTGTCAGGGCACATATGGGAAGCAACCAATCAATGTTTTTTTTCTCTCTTTCTCCCCCTTCCACTCTCTCTAAAAAAATCAATAAACATCCTCAGGTGAGGGTTTAAATTTTTTTTTAATTTGCTTAATGTGGAGAATTTTAAAATCACACAAAAGTACAACACAAAGAGTAAAAGTGCCTGTAATCGCTTCATTTAAAAAATGGATTGTGAAAGTTTTATTATATTTTTCAAGGGTTTTTCCCCTATACCTATATACACAGTGTTTTTAAAAAGTTGTATCCATATTAAACTTTGTAACATAACATTTTTTGGTTAAGATTTATCATGAGTACTTTTTCTTGTCATTAAAAAGACTTTATATACACCATTCTGTTTATTTATACCCCAATTTATTTAACCTTTTCTTATATATAGGTCACACTGTATTACAAATAACAGTGGAATAACTATCTCTGTATTTGTGGGTATGTGCTATGTGCTTAAGCTCACAACTATTTTTAGGATATATTTTAGAGGGAATCTGTTTGTTTAAACTATTTAGGAGCTCTTGGTCCATATTGGCAAATTATTTTCTGAACAACTTATTCTGATTTACATTCCTAATAGGCGGTAAGAATACCTCTCTTCTCCTTCCCAGGAGTGAGGACTGTATGTCCCCCTTAGTTTTACTTATTTAATAATTAAAAGGTATTTCATCAATGTTTTAATTTGCATTTAACTGATTGATAGAGATGATTATCTGTTCACTATGTTCATGATTGCTAAAATAACATTGCATCCTTTTCCTAGATTTCTATACTGGTGAATTTTTTTGTAATAATATGGGAGCACTTTTAAACATTAAGAATATGAAGTCTTTATCATATTTATGAAAAGGAATTTTTCTGATTATTTTTCTGTATACATAGGCATTTTTGGTTGCATGAGGAAGCCACATATCTTTTGAAAAGGAACAAACTTTCAATTTTTAAGTAAAAGTCAAGGTGAAATTTCTGGGCTTGATATACAGACACTCAATTTACAGAATCTGTTTCTTTCATGAAGCCAGTACAGGCTTAACTGACCACGGTTTCTTCTTCATAAGCTAACTTCTGAACTGAAGGCAATCTTCCTGAAAGGCACATAACTCAGCTATGTATGTAACTCCTTTTTTTTCCAGAATTTTCCGTGTGCTTCCTGAACTCCTTCCCCTCCCCTTTATTCCTGCACTGATGAAAACTTCCTTCCATGTGGCACCTCTATTTTCCCCCTTTTGAGTGAACATTTATCTTTTATTTTCCTCCCTATCTGTTAATAGCCACTGACAGAAAAGAAAGAGAGCCCTCACAGTCAGGCTGACCTGGGTTCAAATGCTGGATCTGCCGCGTGTTTGCCGCATGGCCTTTGACCAGGTCTCAGAGCCTTGAGCAAAGGAGGGTCCCTTCGACGCTGAGGATCCTGGTCAAGTTCAGTACAGAGCCTGGCACGCAGGAGTTCAGTAAGCAGCTTCTATTATGATTCTGCCTTCCTGAGCTCCCTGTCTGTCTCATTTTTAAGATCATAGAAAAGGTGTATCTTCTCCCACACTCTCCTCTGCCCTGTACCTGTTATTCATTAGCTGGGTAACTGGACAGAGCCCTTACTGGTACATGTCTTACGCTGTACTAGTAAAAGTGCAGTTTTTGTGTATTACTTAATAGTGATACATTTCTTGCTATTTTTAAATGATGGAAAATGTGTGAACTGTGCCTCTCCTTATTGCCAGGTGCTCCATTACTGTAAATTGTAAAATAACATTTTAGTGAGTAATATTCCTTCTTGAGATCATACATCAAATATATGTCATCTTCATTGTTAATTGATGCTTTATTCCCCCATTAAGACACACGCAGGAATAAATTTCACTTCCTCCCCTGTTTGTACCATTTCATTGGCACCACACGTGTCACTGGGAGCAATAAAACATCAATTAAGCAACAAATTCCTGACAAATACATGGCATTTGATGTATAATTGCCCCCTACTCCCCCCCAATCTCTTTTTCCCCAAGGCCAAGGCTTCCCGGACCATTTATGTTCCAGGTTTCAACCTCTAAACTCCAGCTTGAGTGTCCTGCCCTTTCCCCCTAGGACAGTGTCCTGGCTTTGGCATGACCCCTCCGGGGTCCTCCCTCCTGCCCCCAACCTTTGGAGATCAGAGCTGGGGATGGAATTCAAGTCAACTCACTTTCCACTGATGAATTTATGCAGGGGCGGTACAGTTCCCTACGCAGAGCAGAGCCGGAGCGGGGGAGGAGGGGAGGAAGGGCAGGAGGGAGGGAGGGAGGACCTAGAGAAAGCCAAGGTGCCTGGGGTCTTATCTCAGAGAAGGGGGGCTTCCTGGGAGACCCAGGGGTGGCAGACACCTGGCTGAGAAGCCCCTCTCTCGCCTCCAAGTCCCCTGAGGCTGGGTGACATTCTGCAAACAGGTTTGAGGGTCCCCGAGGTGCAGGTTGCCCTGCAGGCCCTGGAGATTGGGCGACCGGGGCCATGGCAGCTCTTGGGCACCCTGGGGACAGCCATGGGGCCAGGTGCAGTGCCCTGAGAGGCGAACGACCCAATGTCGTCCAAGTATGGGGGCGAGGGGCTTCCCTCAGCCTGGAGGGCTCGGGGGAGGGAGGAGTGGACCCGGTACCACAGAGTGGGCGCCCAGCACAAAGTGGGAAGTGGATTACAGGGTTTGGAAGCCGGGATGGCTTCGGCCCAGAGGAGCCCGCCCGCTGCCCCGGGGGGAAGCCGCCTGGAAGTGAACTTGCCCCCTGGCCTGTGGGCGGGGCAGGCAGCTCTGCTGCTTCCTGGCAAGTTAGCCGCTTGGGGAGGGGGGCTCCTGGAGCCCAAGCGGGGCTCTTTTTTCAGAAAGGCTGTCACAATTGGACTAAGGGGCCTGGCGGAGTGGGGCGGAGGGGGGTGAAATGAGCCGTACCTGAAGTGTCATTTAAGGGGATGTTTAACTTCCACTCCCTGTTTCTGAAGAGTAATTTTCTGCAGAGACATGAAGAATAATAGGAGGAACTTGGCTCATTTTGGCAAATTGCTCCAATTTTCCCACAATCTCGGCCCCCTGTATCACCTGCCCCCACCTGTCTATTTGGGCCACTTAATGTCCTGGATTCGGACCTAATAGAGGCTGTTTGTTTGGCCCTGGCCCAAAGGCTAGACTTGTTTTCAGGACAGAAGCGAGAAGAAAAACCAATCTGGACATCTAAATCGCAGCCAGAACTCATTACATAAATGATATATTTACACAATTGATCCCTTTTCTACTGGGTAATTAATTCAGCATCGGAACTCTTAACGATTTAATTGTCATATGTTTAAATTGAAATGGTTGCCACAAATTTCCAAAGGCAAGGAGCAGACAGAGGAGAGGGCCTTTTCTGGTTTGTTTTCAGAGTGAGGGTGGGCTCCCTTGTTTTAACTTGACCACCACAATGGGGGGAAGCCAGTTGAGAGCCGCCCCCGGAGGGCAGGATCCTGTCTGTCATGGTGTTGTCTTGCTGGACCAAGTTGTTTAAGGGCTGGAGGGGCTGGTGCAGACGGGACGTAAACCCACAAGCAATAGATTGGGGCCCTGCTTTTACCACTCACAAGGACAGGGCCGGTGCCCAGCCAGACCCCCATGTTCTGCACATATACCCTGCCCCGTCCCACCCTGTCCCACCCTGGCAGAGCGGCGGGTGCCTCTGCTTCCAGCTGCAAGCCCCGGTGCCTCTTTCGCAAAGGACTGCCGTGGGGCCACTTTGCCCAAATGACCACATGGCTGCTGGAAGTGCCTGGGAGTTTGTGTCCCCCTCAGAGCGACCTTGGCCAGACTGTCCGGAGGAGCAGGAACGTGACAGAGGCAGCATCCTGGCCTCTGACAAGGACACTCGGAGACATAACTGACACTGGGAGCTCCCCTGCAGGGCCAGAAAGGGCCCACCCACTGCAGGACGGGGCCTGGGCTTGCCCTGGGCTCGGCTTCCTTCCCTCCCCCATCCGGCTTTCCCCACCCCTCCCCAGTTCCTCTTGGGGGCAGTGACTTAATCCGGGAACCCTTACCCAGGGTCTGCTTTGGGGGAGCCCAGCCCTGCTGTCTAGCTGAATGACGCTAGCAGGCCTCACCTTCTCTGTGCCTCAGAGCCATCGCCTATAGAGTAGACAAAATAGTCACACTCATCCCACCTGCTACTAAGCTGGCATTTGTGGGGCGTGTACCAGGAACCTGCCACACAGGCACTTTCCACACCGTGTCTCATTGGGTCCTCTCAGCAGCTCTAGGAGGAAGATACTCATATTATCCCCATTTTACAGATGGGGATGTTGAGGCACGGAGCAGTTAGCACTTTGTCCCCATTCACACCGCTGGTAAGAGGTGGGGCCAAGATTCATACCTGGGCAGCCTGGGGCAGGGTTCCCCATCTTCGCACCGCCCCCCCCCCAAGGCATAGCAGCCTGCCCAGCAGCCCATCCAGCAAAGCTCTGGTACAGACTGAAGGAGATGGCTGTGGGGGCAGCGGGGTCACCCCAGGCCCAGGGATGCTCGCCCTAGCACTTGGTCCCCCAAGTCCCCAGGGAAGAAAGGGGCAGTTGTTCTGGTCATGGGCACAGGCACATCGCTGCCGCCTCTGAGCAGGCCTTGCAGCCTTGTAGGAAGATGCAGAGATAAGCTTTCCCCAGCCACATCCTGCAGCTTCTCCAGCACAAGAGGCTCCGGGGAACTTGTGAACCCCCGCCCCTCCAACAGCCCCTCCTGGAGCAGCCACGCTGACCCGCTCCCTTGGTGGATTAAAAACATCTGTGCAGCGCAAGGGGCTAGAGGCTCCATCCTAACACCACGACCAAGACTTGCTGAGACCAAAAACAGACGTCAGGTGTCTGCATCATTTCAGGCCTCTTGCAGGATGCACTGAGGAGGTGATGGTGGGGATTGGGATGGATCAGGGAGCCCTTTGCTGGTTCCCTCTGTTCAGATTCTGCCAGACCTGCCAAGCCCAGGCTAACGGCTGACGTCTGACATCCCAGGCTTGGAGCTTCCCACGTTTAAGAGCATGGGCTTCAAGTCAGATCATGAAGCATTTAGCATGACGACTGACTCCTACTCTATAGATATGCAAGCTACAAATAACTTGGGGAGTTTTTAAGTCACAGGCACTTTAGTAAGAATCAGTCAAACTCTTTTCAAATTGGCAGATGGGGGAGAATAAGTTCTCCAGCTAGTCTGCAGCAAAAGAGGAGGCTTTAGTAGAAGGACACGCAGAGCCTCGGCAAGCACGGGGACAGCGGAGGAGAAGGCCTTCCACCAGGATGGAACAGCATGTGCGGAAACCAGAGACTGGCACGTACAGGATGGGGTCGACCCTCTGCTGTGCTTGTTGAAATCTTCTCCATCTTAAAAACCAGCTTCATCACCACCTTCTCCCCCTTGTCCCCACCATGAGACCTTCCAAGAGAGCTGCTCCCCACCCCCAGGGCTCTCCCTTCAGTGTTCACCTCCACCTTTTCAGATATCACCCGGTGCTCCCTCTCTCTCTCTGGGCTGGCACTCATCTTGGTTCGACTTGACTTAGCACCTATTTGCAGCCTGCCTGCCTCTTGCCCTGGTCAGTAAGGCTCCAGAGTGCGCAGGTCACAGCTCATCAACCTTGTGCCTCTTCGGAGGGTTGACACATGGCAGCTGCTCATAGGTGTTTGCCAGATTGGACTCAGTTTTCAGCACTCTGATCCCTCCATATTCCATAAAGCAACGTACATACCAGAGACGGTCAGCATGCAGCCCACACAGATCACAGCATGCTGCAAACCTCAGGGCCATCGGTTTCTCCAATCGATCATCATGTCTCTCTCAGAGATTCAGAAAATGCTTACATCTTTCAGAGAGAAACCTACAGGGCTAGAGTGGTGTTGGGACCTCCAATTTGGAGAGAAAATCTGGGCAAACTCATGTCCAGGGATGCGTTCCCTCTGGCTGGCGTTCCTGAGAGAGCCAGCCTCATCCAAGGTCAGTTATGAACTGTGAGCACGAGCGGGAGAAGGCTCTCCTCTCAATTCTGTCTAATCTACAGGAGTTTCTCAGGGAGGCAACAAAAGGGCACAACAAAATCACAGCACTTTTGAGCTGGATCTATCTAGTGCAACCTTTCACTTCACAGGGGAGGAAACAAGGACAATTGAGTTTTGGCAAGGCGGAGCGACTTGGCCAAGCCACACAGGTGGCCGGTGCCTCTCAGGACTGACGCAGATCCGGGCTTCAGAACGTCCCTTGTGCTGTGGACTGAGTGTGTGTGTCCCACCAAATTCACGGGTCGCAGCTCCAGTCCCCAGTGTGGTGGTATTTAGAGCAGACTAGGACACTTCTGCCACGCAGACCTCTGCCATCTAATGTTTTCCTGTTTGGAGGTGAATGTAAGCACCCCCTCAAGCCTGCAGTTCTGCTCCTGGGAGGACCCAACAGAAGCACACACATGCGATCACCAGAAGACATGTTGGCACCCGCTCCCCGTAGAGTTGTCCCAAACTGTGGGAGCTGCTCAAATGTCCATTAGCCGCAGAATGGGTGGATAAATGTTGTTATATTCACCCAATGCAATACTACAGAACAGTGAAAAGGAACAACTACAACTGCATGGAACAAAGGGGTTAAATTCCACACATATAATGTTGCATAAAAGAAGCCAGACACAAAGGCGAGCCAACAATATGATTCCATCCACATAAAACGCAAAGGTAAGCAAACAAATCTACGGCCAGGATAGTGATTGTCCTTGTTGGGGGTTGAGGAAGGAAAATTACCAGATGGGAGTACAAAGAGGACTTCTAGGATTCCAGAATGGTAAGTTTCTTTACCTGGGTGCTGGTTATATGGGTGCATTCACTTTGTGGAACATGCTTGGTAGCATAGGTCTTCATGAAAAATCCCCTGACAAGCTCCCTTATCTGTCCCTCCTTTGACAAATACTTCAAATCATTCTAGTGATCTTCCCAGAACCTAAACCTGATCAGATTCTCTGGCTTCCTGTTGGAAATCCTTCCATGGCTCCCCATTGCCTGGATGTGCAAGAGGCCTCCCTGAGTTCATCAAAGCATGAGAGCTGAAAAGGCAATCGAGACAATCAGCTAACAAGACACATGTCACAACCTTACATCCCGGCCATGGAAATGATGCATGTCGCCGTTGCTGTATCCTTTCGGTGAGAAGCCAGTTACCAGGTCCAGCCCTCGCTCAAGGGGGAGGGGATTACACAAGGTTGTGACTATTACAAGGCAGGGATGCTTCGGGTCTTAGTGAGCTAAATTGTGTCCCCCTTCCATCCCCGACCCCCCCCCAAAAAAAGGTATGTTGCAGTCTTAACTCCCAGTACCTGTGAATGTGACCTTATTTAGAAATAAGGTCTTTGCAGATATAAGGTGTAGAAGAAAGTAAGGCTAGATCATAATGGACTGGAATGGTACCCTTATGAGAAGGCCTTTTGAAGGCACAGGGACAAACACATATAGATGACAACCACATTAAGACAGAGGCAGAAATTGAGGTGGTGAAGCCACAAGCCAAGGAATGCCAGCAGAAGCGAGGAGAGGGGCTTCTGCCCTGGGAGGACTCTTCTTGAGGAGCTGAGAGGGAGCGTAGCCCTGCCAGCTGCCTGATGATGGATTTCTAGTCTCTGGAACTGTGGCACAATACATTTCTATTGTTTTATAGTTTGTGGTGCTTTGTTAAAACAGCCCTAGGAAAATAACCCAGGGCACATGCTAGAAGGCTGCCTACCACCGCTAGCAGAAGGGGCAGATTCCTGAGCCCATGATTTGTCTCTGCCACGCAGACCTCTGCCATCTAATCTCTAGTCTCTGCCACAAGACTTGGTGGGTTTGGCCAAGTCCTATTGATTTTGATCAGAAAGTCAAAGGCCTACGCAAGGGAAACAGCCTCTTTGGCCAGCTTCTTGCTTCCTTCTCAAGCCTTCTGTGCACCCTCCTCACTCCGTGAAGCCTTTTCCCAGCCTCAATGACCATGCCCTGGCTGGTTCTCGCTGCCTCTCTGTTCTTCTCTCTTCTCTACCTGGTAACACACCCATCCAGGCTCTAGTTGATCACCTCCTCCAGGAAGTCTCCTCTGACTACACCACACCACCAGACTGAATTAGTGGTTTCCTTTTCTGTGATTGCAAATCACCCTGTGTTTACCTGGGCTACATGCACGTTGCCTCTTGTACTTCATTGCCAGTCCTTGTTCCCTTCTCAGCCTCCCTCCTTAGGCTGCGAGCTAGGACAGAGGTTGTCACTGGACTCGTCTTACACTCCCAGGGCCTGGCACAGTGGTCGCCCAGCATGACCGTTGACTGAGGGAATGAATGAAGGAGTCTTGAGGACTTCCTGGCCATGGGAAAACATCCCGGAGGAGACCGTAGCTGCTCCTTGCCTGGCAGCCTTTCCTGAGCTGTCCTGCTTGTTCCGTATGACCACAGACCGTCCTCACTGTGCCACCTTCCCGTGGCAGAGGAGAATGGATGGCTCAGGGAGAATGGGTCATTCCTCAGGCCCTGAAGTAAGGGGCAGGGAGTCACAGAACATCACAGCTGGTGGGGGGCACCCAGGACAACAGCCCACCCAGGCTACAGGGAGGGGCTTGGGTTCGGCTCAGATGCAGCTGACAGGACCCCATGAGGGCCACGAGGGCATGGCTGCCCCCGTGGTGTGGGGAAGTGTTCCTCACACACAGGAGACTGATCCGATGGTCCTCGTGTCCCTCTCTCCCTGCCCAGTCACCAGCAGACAAAGGAACTAAGTGGAAAGAATTGAGGGGGCCCCAGCTGGGTCACTGGACCAGCTCATGCGGCTCCCAATACTGTATATGCGCATGGGCACTGGGTGGTGGGTTTCATTAAATCATCATGCATGTATTACACAATCTGCCCATTTAAAGCTACAGTTCGATCGGATTTTGTATAGTCACAGCATTGGGCAAACACCATCCCAACCAATTTTAGAGCATTTTCATCATCCTGCAAAGAAACCCTGTACCCATTAGCAGCCACTCCCCATTCTCCCTCAAGCTCTTGCCCTAGACAGACACCTTCTACTTTCTGTCTCTGTGAAGTTATCTATTGTGGCCGCATTTCATAGAAATGGAATTATCCCGTATTCCGTTGTATGGATATACCACATTTTCTTTAACCATTAATGGGATGTGGATATTTTAGAATAAGAGTCCCATTGGAACTTGGTCAATATAAAGCTGATTCTAAAATGGAAGTTGGATTTGCCACTCTTCTGCTAAAAACGCTGACACGGGACTACCCTGCCTCATGACATGGATGAATTGCACAGACACATTGAGTCAAAGGGGCCAGACTCAAAGAATACCTACTGGACATCCACGCATACTGACATGAACGTCGAGGACCAGAAACACTAATCTCATAATCAAATCAAATCAGGGGTCTCTTGAACGTTGGGCTTGGGGGACTTTCCAAGTATGAAAACATTCTGTATCTTGTAGGGTGGTAGTTACGCAGGCGCATATGTTTGTTCAAGTTCTTCTGGCCATACCCTCAGAATGTGTGCATTTTATTGCATGGTATATACTATCCTCAAAAGAGCCGATTAAAAAAACAAACCCACGACTCTGTGGTGGGCCTCCATTTCACTCAGATCAAAGGAAAAATTCCTCCCAGGGCCTCCAAAGGCCCATGTGCTTGGCAACTCTTACCCCTCCCACCTCCCCTGCTAAGTTCCCCTAGGCCACACGACCTTGCAGTTTCTTGACCATACCAGACACCCCCCTACCTGGTACCCTTTGTTCAAGTATATCCTTCTGTTCAGAAGCACCTCCTTCTGCCTGGAACACTGACCCTAACAACCACCTCTTCGGGGTCTTTGTTTAAACCTCATCTTAAAGCACCCAACTTAACCACCCGACTTACTGTTACCACCCCCCCATTCCAGCATCCCTGTTCCCTTTTAAGTGTCTATAATGATGCTTGTTACCCCCAAACACAGTATAATTCACCTGCTGCCCCCACTAGAATGTAGACTCTTAGAAGGCAAAGACCTCTGCTTTTTTCACTGAGTTATACCAAGTGCCTAGAATAGAGTGGAGTCACATAACAGGTGCTCAAGAGACATTTGTTGACTATGTTGTAGCCATACTGAGCTTTAGCAAGATTTTTCTTGGGAATCCCAGCCCATCTCAGCGATGGGAGAGAACCCAAAGCAGAGCGTCTGCGTTCACAATGGGGCCTTTGCGCAACCTCAGGGAGGGAGCCTCCCATGAGTCGAGGGGCAGACAGCACAGTGATCCTCAGAGGGCCCCCCGCGAGGGAGGCAGGCCCTGAAGATGGAGTCAGGGACCTTGGACAAGGCAGGAAGAAGGGTGCCCCTTCTTTACTTTCATCACGGAGTCACCTTGATTCCCCCCATGTCTTTCAGATGAGGAGGCCGGCGTGCAGAGACATTCAGTGTCTTATCCAAGGTCATGGGAAATTACCAGCCGGAGCCCACACACTATCCAAACCCTTGTAAACTGGAGGATTTGACAGGACGAAAGGCCAAACCTGTGCTTGTTTCTCCCCTAATGAGAGCTCTGAAGATGGACAGCGATCTGCGAATAACTCCACGTGAGAGACCCTTGGTTTAGGGGACAGTCTTTCTTCAGCGGACAAGAAGCTGGAGGAGTGTGGGAGAGGCAGCTCTCGCCTTGATCACAGAGCAAGTCCTCCCGGAGACGCCAGAGCAAGTCCGGGCGTCCTCCCTCATAAGGGGCGCCAGCTTCCTCAGGAGGCCCTGCAATGCTGGGCTCATCCCGACCCGTGGCTGAGGAACAGCAGCAACGGGAGCCGGCACTGACATAGTGCTTACTACGCGCCTACCCGCTGGGCTTGTAACGGCCCTCTGAGGCTACATGTGTCTAGGACTCTTTCCCCTTTGTCACACTCTCTGCTGCCTCAGTCAGCTCATCTGTCAAATAGAAATAACAGTGCCTGCCTCACTGGGTTGTAGTGCCTGGTATCTAATGAGGACTCGATGGCTGTTACCTAACATCACCTCTCTATATGATTCTCTACTCTCAGGAAAGGGCTAGATGTTCAGCCACCTTCAGGACATTGTATGTGACTCAGGATGCCTATGTGAAGGACAGCGTGACAAGGACCCATCTCCATGGTCTGTGCGCTTTCTAAGTCACGGTCATCAGCCACAGGGAGGGAGGGGTCTTGGGCAGCCCTCTTGGGAGCCATGGGACAGAGGTAAGAGGATGTTTCCAGACAGAGGGCCAGAGCACAGGCAGCCCAGGGCGCGGCTTCCCCAGGATCACTCCCCAGGCTTTCTCCATCCCGCCTACAAACAAAGCACCTGCAGGTCAGGGGAATTAGGGGTTCAGAGGTGGCCATCAGGGCCAGTGCTAACTTTGGCTGGGTTAAAGTGGGGAGCCTGGCAGCCTTGACCCAAGTCCTCCTCAATCCCTCCTCTCCTTGGGTGAGCCCTTGGGCCATCCCAGGAAGCGATTCCAAGAAGGACCCGATGCAAGGAAGCAGAGGAAGTTTTAGAGGATACCGAACTGCTCCTCTCCCCTGGGGGCTCACTACTGACTGGCTGGTATGTACGTGTACATGCGTCTGTGTTCTGGGGCTGTGCTGGTCATGAGGGGCGGGGCGGGAGGCAGGTGAGAGAGCCATTCTCCGCGCTCCTGCACCGGACCTCGTTCTCTTGTGTAAAAGCTGGGTGCTCTCGGGGCCCCTCTTCCCTCGGGGCTTCTTGTCCTACTAGGGAGTGGTGCAGACACGGTGGGACCGCCCACGGCCTTGGGTCAGCTTCGTGTGGTCCAGTCACTGGGGCTCCGTTTGGCTTGGTAGAATCTGTCATCGAAAAACCTCAAGTTCTCGAACTTTTTAACAACTGCGTTTAGGTGTGATCAGGGTGTGTGAAGGGCCCTAATCAGCTAGGCAAATGCCCTGCAGCAGGAGCTGTGAAGTCGGTCATTTACTCACTCACTCAGGCGCTAACACAAGCGGCTACTGAGCAGCCCTGCTTGGCTGGCTGTGCCCCGAGTCCCGGAAGGAAGTTAGAGAGCCCCGCGGCCCACCACCTGCCAAGGAACCCACATCTAGCCTGCTGCCAGGACGGGCACCTCGGAACCAGTTACCAGAGGGAACATTAAATAGGCCGTAAAACAGGATCAAGAAAGCAGGCGAAACCACTTTCTGTGGTCACCAG
Source organism: Pteronotus mesoamericanus (assembly GCF_021234165.1). NCBI lineage: Eukaryota > Metazoa > Chordata > Mammalia > Chiroptera > Mormoopidae > Pteronotus > Pteronotus mesoamericanus. The sequence continues at coordinate 20,749,454 of NW_026555229.1, forward strand.
GTAAAGATCCGCAGAGATCTGCGGGCGGTTTCACTCTCGGCTTCTTCCAGAATCCGGAGGGGAGGAAAATGCTTTTGTTCTCCAGGCAGGGTCCGGAAGGGTAAGACAGCGACGGCTTTTTAACGCTTTCCTTTGCGCGGAGGCTGAGGTTCCTCCGGCCGAGCCGGCAGGTTTGGTTTAGAGGGCGTCCCTTAGAGGGCGCTGTTCGCCTGACTTTGAATGGAGCGGGCGTGAGTAAGCAGAAGCGGCACCCTTCGCCAGAGGGCGAGTGGACGGCGGCGTCCGTGCCCGGGGCCCCATACCTGCAAACTTTCTCCAAGCGGAGGAGAACGAAAGATTTACTCCGTGCACCTGGCTGTTCAAGCCCAACATCCCTGAAACTTGGCGGGATTAAGTCGTGGGTGGTGACACCCGAACAACTCTTCCCCCTACTCAAAACAGGCGCGGGCGCGCATACAGACACCCCCCCCACACACACACACACAAGCGCACGTACGCGCCCCGCGGGGCGACACTGGGAGAACTTGGGAAGACGAGAGAGCGAGGCTCCGGTAGTGGAGCCGCAGGGTTCGCGAACAGCTGTCCCGGACTCGTCTCCCGCCAGCCTGGACCCCTTCCAGTCCCCGAGATTCACGTTTTCAATAGCCAAGAGCCCACTTCTGCAAACGGAACATCTGCCAGGCTCTGCCTTAACCCGGGAGAGGAGCTTTTCTGCTTGTCTCAGTTTAAAGGTGGCTTCTCTGCGCCAGAACTTCGGAAAGTTTTGCGTGCGTCCCCCTCAGACAACAGGCGCGCACTTTTACAGGGGCCTCTCCGCCACACCCTCGGCCGCGTGGCTGGCGGGTGCGGGCCGTGCCTGCCCAACCTGCGGCCACCTGCGCGCATCGAGCTATTTCTGCAGTTAGGGAGAAAATGACTTCCGGCTGTCCAGTACCAACTGGGTGACCTCGGCCCGGTCCCTTCCTCTCCAGGAGCCGGTTGCTGTCTATAAAACCCGAGCATGAGACCCACCCTGCTGGAGCCTCCCGGCTGTGATTGGTTCCAACTCAGATCACTGCACCGCGTTTTGCTTTCCAGTAAAGCCCTGTACAAACTCAAGAGAGTAATAATAATGAGAATAATAATAATTGTTTATGGAAGCACCATTTACAACGTTTCCAGGTTCCCAAAGCAAAAATAGGGTTCACTACTGTAGATGAATGTTGGCTGAGAGAAGCATTAAATGCGCCCACCGAGATTTGGTAGGGAAACTCTGAAGCCCCGAACCAGAAAATAAAACATTCCTAGCTCCCAGCTGGGGGACCAGAGGGGTCGCATCTGCCAATGCAGGGCGGCCTTGAGTTAGGTGCGGGCTCGATCTAACGAAAAAGAAGGCGATGGGGAAGCAAAGGGGCCACAGAAAGACCCCGGGAGTAGGGAAGCTGACGACGGGTGGTGAGGAGTGATGGCCAGTTTGCCACCTTTCTCTGACTAGGGAGCTGTTTCTAGGGAAGGGACCCCACAAGCAATTCTGATTATTTGACGGTTGAATCTAGAGTCTTACATGCCTGCCTTACAGAAGTGTTGTGCAACCTGGGGAGTCGTTTTTAAAGCCGAAGGAGTAGACTGCATGTCCGCCTAGCTGTCCCTCAGAGGTCCAGCAGGGTTCTCTAGGGACTGGGACGCCGTCGGACGTACCGCAGGTGCCGGCGACACAGCTGCAGCCGGGGAAGGTAAGCCGTTTTGTCTTCGGTTCGCACGGCTCCTATTAAAGCGTTAGGCAGCTCCCAACTTCGGAGCGACAGACAGGGAGAAAGTACTGTTTCCGGAGCCTCTGGGTTCTGGTTCTGGCCAGAGGAGAGGAGCGCCCTTCCGAGTGTAGCCTTCGGTGCCCGGACGCCGCGGCCCCACTAAGTGACGCGCGGGAGTCAGCCCGTTCTGCGGCGCACACTCGGGTGTGCAGAGCCGCGCACCCACTCCTGCTACAAGGGAAAGTCTCCCTCTTCGATTTCCCAGGGCCAAAGGCCAAGGACACAAGGATTCCTGTGCCGGCTGCCGCTGTGCAAGGACTTACACCTCGATTCCCTTCCTGTCGTGGGCTGGGAACCCAAATCTTCTCGGTTGCTGCACCCTTAGCAGGAATTGGGGGAAATGCCGAGACCGCCAGACCCCAGAGGGGTAGGAAAGTGCTGAGTCCGCCGGGGACCAAAGGTCACGTCCTGACTTCTGGACCAGTGCTGCATAGCTCTCCAGCTGTGTGGGGGCGAATGCCCCTGCCAAACCCCTGGGGGCGGGGGAGAGGCAGCTGCGAACGTGGATAACCCCGAGGTGACCCGAGCGGGCCTGGCCCGCCCCTTCCCCCTCCCGCAAGCCTGGCGGCTGGAAGCTGTCCCCGAGCCGCGGGGCCGGTGGGGGGGGGGCGTAGGGGGTGTAGAGTGGGAGACAGGCACAGGCTCCCGGCCTCTCAGCTGTCAGTGCGCTCCGGGCCGGGGGCGCCGCCGGCTTCGAGTCCCTCGCTCGCCTCCTGCTCTCGCCGGAGCACTCCGAGTGCCTCTTTAGCGGGAGCCAATATCCTTTTGTGCTAATAGGCTTGTCCTCATTTGCTGCCTAATTGGACTATATAAAGCCAATAACAGGCGGGCTCTTATAGCCCGAAGCCAAAGCGCCAAAATCCTAGGAAAGGCAAGGAGGGGGCGGTGGCGGAGGCGGCTGCGGGGCCCGGGCTCGGCTGTGCCTTCGCCTGCCTAATCCCATTTGCCATTGTACGCGCCCAATCGCCGTATACTCCCTGCATTTAACTTGGATGACATTTTGATTTCATCATTAGCATCCGGCGCCGGATTGACGCAGCCCCGAGCCGGGGACTGCTCTTGCCGCCTCCTCCCCGGGAGCTGTAGCCGCCGCCGAGCCGCCTCGCTCCCTCGGTGCCGCGACAGGGCCGCTCCCCGCCCCTCAGCACCCCTCCCCATGCGAGCCCTCCCGACCGGGTCTTCACCCCGCCCTCGCGCCGCTGGATTTGCGCCCGGGGCGGCCCTCGGCTTTGCGCCCCGCAGTTGAGTTCCGTTTATGGTCTGATTTCCGGCTGCCCACCTGCCCGCCCGGCCGCCCGCCTGTCCTTCTCCCTCCCTCGCGGGGACCCGGAGGAGAGGGGACCATGCCAGAGCCCGGGCCGGACGCCCCCGGCACGGCTAGTGCGCAGCCCCCGCCGCCGCCGCCCCCGCCTCCCGCGCCCAAGGAGTCCCCGTTCTCCATCAAGAACCTGCTCAACGGAGACCACCACCGGCCGCCCCCTAAGCCGCAGCCACCCCCACGGACGCTCTTCGCTCCGGCCTCGGCCGCCGCCGCTGCCGCCGCCGCCGCCGCTGCGGCCAAAGGGGCCCTGGAGGGCGCCGCAGGCTTCGCGCTCTCGCAGGTGGGCGACTTGGCTTTCCCCCGCTTTGAGATCCCGGCGCAGAGGTTTGCCCTGCCCGCGCACTACCTGGAGCGCTCCCCGGCCTGGTGGTACCCCTACACCCTGACCCCCGCCGGTGGCCACCTCCCGCGACCTGAAGGTACCGACCACTCTTTGAACTTTCGTTGTCTTCCCTGCACGCCTGTCCCATCCCTGCCCCGCGCCGAGTCCCACCGCAGCCCTGGGACCCCCATACCCTCCACCCCTCTGTTTGGTCAAAACTTCCTCCGGTCCCTGGGTTGCAGTCTCCCAGCCGCACACTCGGTTGCCCTGCCTGGGAATCCAATCCCACTTGGTGAGAAAAGTGGCGTTGGAGCCCGGAGCGCGGCACTTCCCGGGGAAAGTGGCCTCGGGCATGAATGGAGAGGCTTCTGGAGGTTGGGACTGGGGACTTGGCCTGGACTGAGGGGGTGACTCAGGCAGTCCCAAGACAGGGGTGAATCTCTTCGTGGGCCCCTGGTGGGGATGCTGGGGAAGGAAGCGGTCACTCTGCCACAATACAGGGGACACTGTCGCCTATCCTCGGGAGGAGGGGAATCCCAGGCGCGCGCCCCTTATTCTGGCTCAGCCAGGCAGGAGAAGGCCGACGGGAACGGTGGAGCCTTGAGGCTTGGGATCCAGAGGGGGCGCTGGTTGAGCCGGCGGCCCCCAGGCGCGGGCCTTGCTGACCGCTGTGTTGGTGTGCGTGTGCGTGCATCCGTCTGTCTGTCTCTCCGCAGCACCGGAGAAGACCCTCCTGCGAGACTCCTCCCCCGCCTCCGGCACTGACCGCGACTCCCCCGAGCCATTGCTCAAGGCCGACCCCGATCACAAGGAGCTGGACTCCAAGAGCCCCGACGAGATCATTCTAGAGGAGAGCGACTCGGAGGAAGGCAAGAAGGAGGGCGAGGCGGCGCCTGGCCCGGCCGGGGCGGGCGTAGGAGCGGCGGCGGCGGCGGCGGCGGGCGCCGAGGACTGGAAGAAGGGCGCCGAGAGCCCTGAGAAGAAGCCTGCCTGTCGCAAGAAGAAGACGCGCACGGTCTTCTCGCGGAGCCAGGTCTTCCAGCTGGAGTCCACCTTCGACATGAAGCGCTACCTGAGCAGCTCGGAGCGCGCGGGCCTGGCCGCCTCGCTGCACCTCACGGAGACGCAGGTCAAGATCTGGTTCCAGAACCGCCGCAACAAGTGGAAGCGGCAGCTGGCGGCCGAGCTGGAGGCGGCCAACCTGAGCCACGCGGCGGCGCAGCGCATTGTGCGGGTGCCCATCCTCTACCACGAGAACTCGGCGGCTGAGGGTGCGGCCGCCGCGGCCGCGGGGGCCCCGGTGCCCGTCAGCCAGCCGCTGCTCACTTTCCCGCACCCGGTCTACTACTCGCACCCGGTGGTCTCGTCCGTGCCGCTGCTACGGCCCGTCTGAGGCCCGAGAGGGGAGGAGGAGGGAGTGCCCGGCCCCCTTCCTAGACCCCGGAGGAGACTGGGCCGGGCCGAGGGCGCCGAGACGTCCAGCGGCCTTCGGGAACCGGGGCGTCCGTGCGCTGCCCCGGCCTCCCCTCCCCCAATTGGTAGCGTTTTGTAAGTATTGCAATGCATTTTCGTGCAATTCACCCCTTTGGATTTGAGGCGCTTCCCCTCTTACTTTTAGTTTTGGTTAATATTAAGAGAGCAGGAAAAATGATTCAATTCCAGGGTCGATTATTTCGACCGAAAGCTTTTGGAATAGGAGCAACCCTCTCCCCCAGTGTGCATTACGCTGTGGCTTTTTGGTTTTATTTTTATAGAAGGAAAATAAGCTCAAAAACCTGAACCCCTCTAGTTTATTCAGTTCCTATAGAACTATTTTCAGAAGGGGCGGGGGAGAGAGAGAGAGAATGAATTTACATTGTAGTACATTTATTTCCAGATCCCTGGGTGTGGTTCTTCCTCTCCACCCCGAATCGGTTATCCACTCCGATTTTCAAAACCTGAGCAGCCTCTTGTAGGCACCTCCGACTCAGGCCGCGTTTCTCTCGGCAGAGGTCTGTTGGTATTGACCTCTTCCTCTGTTCTGCTTTGCGGCTGAAGAATTCTCTAATTGTTTAAAGGGAAAAGACAAGACAGCCAAAAACCAGACTTCTGATTATTGAAGCAGCTCCACCTTTGGCCCGGTGTCAGTGGTCTTATTTATTAGTGACATTTATTTTTGGGATTTCCTTCATCGGTAAATTATTATTAATATTATTATGATTACATTGCCCTCTGCCTTGAGAGAGTAATTTCAATATTTAGAAAAAACCCTCTTTTCCTGGCCCTGTACCTTTTTGTTCTGCAGTAACAGTTGTACCTCTGACCTGTGCAATATTGTACAAAATTTCCTGAGAGCCCTGCTCTCCCTCCCCGGAGAAAGGCAGACATTCCCACTGTGTAATTCCGGTCATTCGTTTAGGAGAAAATTAAGAAGGTGAAAGGGGGGAAGGAAGGAGACAAGGACAGGTAGCAATGCTCAAAGGAGTAAGATAGGATACTGGAGCGCTTTAAGTGAAGGACAATCAATTTAGGAGAATTTTAACTTATTTGATAAATGTACAGATTTCTTGTAAAGTTTGCCCTCAGCTCCGCAGGGCTTCTTCCTCTGTCACCCCATCGGGGGGTGGTTTTTTTGTTTTGTTTTTTGTTTTTTGTTGGTTTTTTTTTTGCCCTGTCAGCTACACCTGTTGTTCTGGGATAGTTTGCCCCCGCTCCCCTCAACTCTTCACCTCTGCCCGGGTTCAGTCCCTTTTTAAGAAAAAGAGAAAAAAGAAACAAAATATTGTTACACTTAATGTTGTGGTGAACCTGAACTAATTAAAAAAAGAAAAAGAAGCGTGTCGTGTTGCCAGCGTGTGTAACTTGAAGGGTTTCCCTGGGCAGGCGTCTCGGAAACTCGCTGTTGCCCGGCGCGCCGCCGCCTCCGCGCTCGCCGAGTCCGCCCGGGACGTGCGGCCTCCGGATCCAGAAGGCGGCGGAGACAAAGGCGGCTTTGTCCGCGGCCGTGCTCTCCCCGGTACCTTAGGCGGCCTGAAGCACCCTGCGAGTGGGGAAGAAGGAGGGGCGAAGGGGCGAGAACCCGGGCTTATCGAGGTGGCGAAGCTGAGCGGAGCGGCGGCCGAGCGCTGGCACGGCCGGCGCTTCCCACCGCGGGGCCGCAGCGCGGCGTTCTGCTCCCGGGACTCGGTTCCTCGGAAGCCGCGAGCTTCAGGGCAGGGCGTCCGCGGGCTCTGAGCAGCGGCCCGGGGCATGCGGGGCTCCCGGGGGGCGGCAGGGGGCGTGGAGGGGGGAGTGAACTTAGACCTCAGCTGGGGCCACGGGCGGATCGCGAAGTCCGGCTGGGAGAGGCCGAGCCGCGAGAGGGCAGTCGGCGGAGGCCAAGCAGCTCTATGGACAGGGCAGCCTCCTTGGTCCTCGAGGAACGGCAGCCTCCGGGCGGCGCGGGCGCGGCCCTGGCGTGTCCAGTGCCAGGGAACAGACCTTCCGACTGAGGCAGCGGCAACCGAAAGACCTTTTCTGCTCCCGGCCGGGCCCTGTTCTGCGCACCGGCGCCCAACACCGCACGGGCGGCCTCTCTAGGTCCCCGTCCCGGTTCCCGTCCCCGCCACCGCCCGGAAGCGCACCGCTAACTGTTCCCACGCGCCTGCTGGGTGCCGGGCCACCGGGCTCGTGGCGGGCGGCCTGCCGAGGTGCTGCGCGCGGGGAGCTGCTGGGAAGCACGGGTCTGCCTGGCTGAAGCCGGTGCTCGGGCGCCCCTCGCCAGCGCCCCGGCCCCCCGCCTGAGGGCACAGGGTCCGCCTGCCCAACGCCTGGCAGGATGCGTTTGGAGCTGGGGAAACGAAGGGGGAGACGAGGAGCCCGGAGAGGGCAAGGATTGGTCAGAGCGCCAGGCAGGGCGCGTCCGCTGGGGAGCGCCTGCACCGGCTCCCAGTCCCTCTCCCAGGGCTTTGCGAGGTTCTTCAAACCCAATCGACACAATTGATTCTACTATAGCTGAAATGTCCAGTATTGTTTCCTATTGATGGGGAAACTGCCCTAAATAAACTAGCATGAGTATTTATGGCAAAATTTTAGCCTGGACCTCAGTGAAGATAGATCTCTCTTTATTTCCCTCTGGTTTGGAATAAAAACGAGGGCATGTGTCATAAATGAAAAATAAACAGAAATTCGGGGTCAAAATATGTTGTTCCTTGTGTTACCTGCAAACATAGTGATGCCTTTTACTGTTGGCAATACTGACTGCGGGACAGGCCAATAACAGCTCATTAAAAATAATGTTGCAATAGCAAACACATCCTTAGATTTTACAGCCAGAACACAATGTTATCAGACGCCAAGAAAAATACTTTATTTGTGTTTGGAATCTAGAAAACGGTTCTTGACTGACCCAGTCTTTACAAAGTCGAGAAATAACTGGTTCTGCACTCGCGCCGTTTATCCTTTGTCCTGCTCCCTGAGGCCTCCCTCTCCCTCCTCAGCAGGCGCCCTGCTGCCCTGGCCTGCGCTCTTCTCCCGGGGGCCACAGGCGCTGCACCCTGAGGGAGGGTGGCGGCGCCCGCACTGCCCGGGGCTGGTGGCACCTGAGCCTAGCAGGCAGTCCAAGCAGTAGGTGTTTGTTCCCCTCCTGTCAGGCGG